>NC_048603.1:14830957-14848457 GCF_003668045.3 Cricetulus griseus | reverse complement strand
GTTTCCTGGCAGATCATAGTAAATGTTAGACTGATCTTTCGCAAGATGAAGGGCAGCGGTCCAGAGACAGTGTCTGGAGCCCCTGGGTGCTGAAGCGGGGGGCCCTTCCCTTTGTCTCTGATAGTACAGAACAACTTTTGAAGGCACAGAGTTGGGATTTATTATGTAATCCGTGATTTAAAAAAATAAATAAATCACAGAAGCAAAAACTCGGAACAGCACAATACTGCATCACAGAAAGCCGTTATTTTATAAAAAGAGAAAACATTCGGCAAGACGGCGCTCGCCCTGGTGTGAGGCCGAGATTGTTCGAATAAGCCCCATTTAACCAGGGGCTGAGCATTGAAGTCTCATGGGCAGCGGGGAATCTCCTCACAAAACCAGGGCTGAGACAGAAGGGTGAGGAAATGCCAGCATATTAGCTGTGCCGAGCTACACGCTCAGCGGTGGGAAGATGCCTTGTCAATACTAACCATGTGAGGGATTTTCAGGTTTGCCCACAGTGGCTACACAGTGACACAGCTGTGAGCCTGAGTCTGAAATTACCTCCCGGCTTGGTCAGATGGCCTCAGCGGAAGTGCTGGAGTGGTAGCAGCGCTCGGTTGGCATTAGGAGAGGGACACCTTTAATTAACCCATAGACTGAGCATATACGGAGTCGCAAACATATTTATTTGCAACTCCTGAGGGCCAAGCTCCCTTAGAGTAATCATGTTGTTCAAAACAGAGCTGCATTTATTTATTTATTTATTTATTTATTTATTTCAGGACAAGATTTTTCTGTGGCTTTTGGAGCCTATCCTGGAACTAGCTCTTGTAGACCAGGCTGGTCTCGAACTCACAGAGATCCGCCTGCCTCAGCCTCCCGAGTGCTGGGATTAAAGGTGTGCGCCACCAACACCTGGCAGATCTCAAGTATTTTAGGCTGGCCTCTCGCTTGCTATTGTGTAGCCTAGGAGGAAACAGATTTTGTAATCCTCCAGTCCTCCCTTCCCGGGTGTTGAAATTGCAGAACTGCATGTCCATCTTACCGACTTTGTGCAACAAGTCCAGGCCCTGTGGTTGCTAGGCAAGCACTCTGCTAACCGAGCTATACAGCGGAAGTTTTTAACTAACTCATTGACATTCCCTTTTACTTTTTGTAAAATGTAATTTAATTTTATTAAATCATTATTGTTCACCGTTAATGTGTATGCATGTGTGAACACTAGTGTCACAGTGGGTACAGGTGGCAGCGAGGGAGCGATTTGTACAAGTTGCATTCTACGACGTGGGTTCTGGGGATTGAATTCAGGTCGCTGTCCTTGGTGGCAGACATCTTTACTTGCTGAGCCATATCGCTGGCCTTGGGTTTCCTACCTTTGAGATGGGGTTTCATTATATTGTCCAGGTTGACCTCCAACTCATGGTCCAGAGTGCTGGGCCAGAGGATTGGGTCACCGTGACATGTTTGATATGGACTGGTTTGTTATTCTGCCCCTTTATCCAACCTTATCCTGTCTTCTTTCCTTTTATAAAATTGCATCTAGAGAAATCTACCAGGCAATGGTGGCGCACGCCTTTAATCCCAGAACTATGGAGGCACGGGCAGGCGGATCTCTGTGAGTTCAAGACCAGCCTGGTCTACAGAACTAGTTTTAGGACAACCCAGGGCCACACAGAGAAATCCTGTCTCAAAAAAATTTAAAAAGAGAGAAATTTATCTTGCCAGGTATTATGGCACATGTCTTTAATCCCAGCACAAGGGAGGCAGAGGTAGACAGATCTCTCTGAGTTCCAGGCCAGCCTGGTCTATATAGGGAGACCCTGTCTCAAACACACAAGCAAACAAACAACTCTGTATGCAGAGGTTGGAGTTCGGAGACAGGGACACACACCAAGTGTGGAGGTCAAAGGACAACTTGTGGTAGCAGAATCTCTCCTTCCAAACCCTGTAGGTCCGCGGGATGGAGCCCAGGCCACCAGGCTTAGCAGCAAGCACCTTTACTCACCGAGCCATCTTGCTGGCCCTCTTTTTTCTTCTTTCCTTTTATTGTCCTCTCTCTCTCCCATGGTTCCTTAACTTATTATTTTTATTTCAATAAGCCTTATTTTATTAAGAAACCTTGCAAATTAATAAAAAAACCACACACCCAAATTAACTAGACCCAAAGTCTGTACAACTTAATGAACTATATACCGTTAGAATTGGAATCCAAAATGGAAGCTGTGAAACTCCACATTAAATTCATTAAATACCAATACAAAGAATACTAATTTTATTATTATTACTACTATTATTTTGTTAGACTCCTGAAAACTCAAGTATCCGGGGTCCCAGGTCACGTTCGCCGTCACCCCAATCACCAGGTGGATTCGAGAGCTTGCTGCAAACTGCACGAGGCTTTATTGTAATTTAACGAGCTAACCCCATGTTAGCTCGGGTCTTTCACCCCCACCCGCCATGGCGGATGGCTAGAAAAGACCGCTCCAGCTCCTGAGAGATCTTATAGGACAGCATAAGGGAAGTGTCTAGGGGAACGCACAGGCTCACGATTGGTGTGCCTCCAGGCTTGGAGGGCTTGCCCTGTGTCTATTGGTCAACTGGTTGTTATGGCCCACAGGCCCTCCCAGGGTGGTTGCTATGCTCTGTGAGTCATTGCTGTGCGCTTGTCCGTAAAGCACACCCAGGGTCGTAAAGCATAGTGCCACCAGCTAACTTCTGATTGGTTCCTTGTCACGAGGCAGGCATCTGACCTCTAAGTGACCAAGGCAGGTTTATGGCAAGCACGTGTTCGGCTGTTATGGCTGCCGAAAGGGGAGCAGGTCCCTTCAATTTTACATGTGTATATGTGTACCTGCTTCAGTCTCCTGGTTACTGAGATTATAGGCACATGACACTATGCCTGACTACAAATAGGTCCTTTAATATTGATTGGAAAAATCAATATGACACCTATTTGTAGTCAGGCTCGGTGTCATGTCAGAGAGAACAAACCCACTGTTGCTCCCTCAAAGTTAAACAGCAGGGTATTTGGCCTAAGAGGTAACTAATGGATGTCTTACTTTAACAACAGGATATTTAGCCTAAGGTGTGGCTACCGTGTATCTTGGCTTGACAACGGGATACTTAGTTTAAGGTGCGGTTACTTGATGTTTCGGGTATTGAGAAGGTAATTAGGCTTGCTTGTTCTTTGTATCTTGGTAAGGATGTCTCTTTGCTGTCCCCCACTTCTGATTTGGGTATATTAAGGACTGTGTGTAATAAACTTGGGGCTTTTCCTCACAGTATTCACTGGAGTGTCCTCCCAACTGTACCCTCCGTCTTTGTCTTTTCTTTGGTATTAATAATTTTTCTACCTGTCATTTCTTAATCCACAGGCTTCCTTCCAAGTACAGATGGGGATGAATAAGCCAGGCAGGACCCGGCTGTTGGGACACCGGATACTACAGAAGAGGAGTACTTGGGAGCATCTGGGTGTTAAGGATGGCTTACACCAGGCATTCTCCAATTCCTGTGGCTCAGGTCTGAAGAAAAGGTGGCTATGTAAGTCAAAATCTACCATTGTAAAACCAGGAGAGAGCTTCCCATAAGGTCAAGGCCAGTGTTTGCCTCCGGCTCAGTGCTGAGTTCGGTCTCATGAGGACAAGGTGATGATCTGGGCGAAAGGTTTGCTTTATGAAAGGATTCGCTTTAAATAGCAGAAGACAACGCCCTCTCCTCACAGGTACACTTTAAAATCCTCCCTTTTACAGAGCTCGGAGTCAAACCAGGACTTGTTTATCCAGTCAAAAGCTTGACTCTGTGAATGAGCCTTGTTGATCTCTACACATCTGTTTGGGAACTTTTAGTCTCCCAACCTGACCTGCCATGGCTGTCTAACATTCCAGAGGTCCCCAAAGGAGGAGGAAGAACTCAGACGCTAAACTTCGCAGAAAAGCTCAGGTATCAACCTTTCTGCCGATGGAGACTTTCATCTGTTTAGGGCCAGGCAGAACTCCATTTCATGCACTGGCTTGGTTTTCTGTTGTCCAAGTCACACAATGTGTGGAAATATTTATCTGTCTTCCCTTCATGGGAACTGCTATGTGCCAGGCCCCAGTCATTATTAGCCCATTTCTCATATATATATAAAAAAAAGTAGGCAAAATGATTCCCGCAACAGGAAGTCTCTGTGGCTCCAACATGGAGCCTTCTGCCTTTGGAGGGGGTGTGTGTGGGGTGTCAAAGGAAGGTGCTGGATCTCCTAGAGTTACAGGCACTTGTGAGTCCCCTGACGTAGGTGCAGGGACCCAAGCTTACACCCCAAGCCACCTCTCCTCCCGCTAATATCTTTTTAAATGGAACATAGAAACTGCATGTGTTCATGGGGTTCTTCGTGATGTTTCTTTACCTCTACCCCATGCCTAATGACCAGGGAAGGGTAATGAGCACGCTCACAACTTCAAAGTGTTTTAGTGTCTTTGTCTTTCATTTTTATGTATGTCATCTTGGAGACAGGGTCTCTTGTAGCCCAGGCTGGCCTGGAATTTGGTGTGTAGCCAAGGATGCTCTTGAACTCCTCCTGATCTTCCTGTAGCCACCCTCCCAAGTGCTGGAGTTAAAGCATGCACCACCACACCAAGGCTCCCAACAAGTGTTTGGAAATAGTGAACAGTAGTTTGTACTTCCCCAGCATTTGCCACACGCATCACCCCCCCCCCCGTCACTGGCTCCTTCAACAACCCCAAAGACGCAGGCCCCCACTCTCTTCTCTGAGTCCACCAGGAAGGACCCTGGGCTTCTCCAGAACTCATAACTGCTAGCTCTGTGGAGACGGAGAACGATTCTGTGCATACACTGGGTGTTTTGTAACACCCTAGCAGGGTCTGGGGCAGCATCTGCTCAGTTCAGGTTTTTCCAGTACATTAATCTCCTCAATATTTAAAGTACAATTGGAGTCACGCTAGATGGCCCAGGGGTCACACTAAATGGCCCAGGGTTGACGAGCCTAGTGACCTGCGCTAAATCTCAGGACCCCATGTGAAGGTGGACGGAGAGAACAGACTCCTGACAGTCGTTCCCTGGTATTTACATGTGCACTGTAGCACCCGCACCCCCAGCACACACACCCAGGCACTCACACACCACACACGTGTACTGTGCCCACCTATCCACACACACTAACCAAAGCTCAGCAGTGAGGAGCACTTGCTGCTCTTACAGAGGGCTGGAGTTGGCTCCTGACCGGCAACTCCAGCTCCAGGTGGTCCGATGCCTCCATGAACACCTGCGCTCACATATGCTCCAGCATAGGTGCACACGCGGGTGCTCGCGCACACACATACAAGCACATATACACTCACTTGCGTGCAAGCATGAGCAGGCAGGCATGTAATTAGAAATTAAATTCAACCTAAAAATAAAACACAAACTAAAATCTGCTCCTAGGCGAACCCTTTGGATTTTGGAGTTGCTGATATTATTACAAATTTGGAATATTGCTGCTCTCTGTGTGGACTGAGGGTTAGGGTCCCTCATAGACTTCCAATGTCACAGCAGGGTGTGGTGGCACTAGGACTGATTGTATTGTTCATTTTTACTTCTCTTTTAGCCGAGACCTCCTTGTAGCAGGAGATAAATGTGTTCAGATATATTGAGGAGTCACTTAGAGCTGATACCAAAAACTTTTCCTGCCTGTGTCCATTTTCTTGTAGATGAATAGGCTACAGAACACCCCCTCACCTTACGGAGGTTAGCAATAACTCTTCCAGTTGCATTTGGGAAGGGGGAAAAGAGGTGTATAACTTAGCCACTCAGTAAGGAAGAACTTTTCTGGGGAAAGAACTTAACCGGCTCAGCAGTTAAAAATCACTGGCTGCTCTTGCAGAGAAACTGAGTCTGACCTCAGTTCCTAGCACCCATTGTTGTGAGATATCCACCAGAGAAGACTGCTCAGACATAGCTTTAAGCCAATAGGAAGCCTTCATTAGTCAGCCAACGACTACTCTGGGTGTCTGGGATCCCAGTATAGCACTGAGCCTTTCTCAGGGTGAGCTTTTAGGCACAAAAAACATGTTCCGGGTTGACATACTTCAGTTAACAAGAACAGTTATCCAGAAAGCAGAACTACAGAAGCCAACAAGCAAGTTTAGGACATTTAGAGACTATATGGACTTTGATGGATTAGGCCTTTGTTTTAGCTTTGATAAGTGGTGCTGTCTGTGTGCTGAGTTTTACCGCCTGAATGGTGCTTCCATCATGGATGCAGTCGTGCTAAGGTCTGAGAGCCTGCTAAATCTGGTGCCATGTTACACCACGATCACGTGTTTCTCCAGTTCCATGGTATCTGATGCTTTCTTCAGGCCCACACGGGGACTGCATGCAGGTGGTATACAAACATACATGCAGGTAAACACTCATACACATGAAACAAACAAACCTTAAAGGAAGACCTCTCCCTAAGCTTGCCACCTTCCTATGCCTTCAGTAGTTTGGTTCTGCTTTTATTTGTACTTGAGACATCTTTACCTAGTAGCCCAGGCTAGCCTGGAGCCTGAGCTCCTCCAACTCCAACCTCCGAAGTTCCAGAATCACAGGCACGTGCCACACCTAACTCTGCTTCTGCTTTGATTAATGGATCAAAACTTAATTTGAGCCGGGCGTTGGTGGTGCATGCCTTTAATCCCAGCACTCGGGAGGCAGAGACAGGTGGATCTATGTGAGTTCGAGACCACCCTGGTCTACAAGAGCTAGTTCCAGGACAGCCTCCAAAGCTACACAGAGAAACCCTGTCTTGAAAAACCAAAAAACAAACAAACAAACAAACAAAACCTTAATTTGATTAATGGGTTAATGGTTTTTGTTCACACAGGCTCCCAGGGGTTGCTGGGTCTCTTTACCTCCTGCTCTTGCTGTTGGCTTTGGGCCTCCTGCCGTTCCCTCAGAGTGGGTCTCTCTTCACCATCCTATTGGACTCGATGTACCAACCCTTGTTCTCACAATCATGGTCTCATCCTTTGACTTTGCTGACATTTGAACCCCGTCTCAGACACCTGCTGAGTGAATGCCTCTCTAGAATTTCGGTTTACTATTCCTATTGAAGGACGGGATCGTGGACGACAGAAGCAAGGGTGTGTGTGTGTGTGTGTGTGTGTGTGTGTGTGTGTGTGTGTGTGAGAGAGAGAGAGAGAGAGAGACAGAGACAGAGACAGAGACAGAGACAGAGACAGAGACTGTGCTTTGTCAAGTTACCAAGAATGTGAACACCTGGCCAGCTACTCAGCAAGACACTGGCTTTTAGGGGCAGAAAAATGGGAGACTTGCTGCCTGGCTAGTGATCTCTGGGATCCAGCTGATCTGGGCCCTGGCTAAGTGATTACTCCTGGCTTCCTGTTCTGGATAACGAGTTCCATGACTGGGAGAAGGCCACAAGCACACACCAGACTTTGTCCACATAAGCTTTCTCTAGTAAGTAAACGGTTCACTTTAAGGCAGTCCTGAACCGAATCCAAGCATTGGTGGGGCCGACAGGCAGCTCCTGTTTGCTTGGCTCGTTTGGTGGAGTCCGAGGACTAGGAGAAAGAATAGAACAGAAAGCAGATCTGTCTCCTTTGAAAAGTTTGTTTTTCCACAGTGATCCTCTCTCTTGTGAAATCCTCTTCCACCCCCAATGATCCGGGAAAAGTGCTCTTTTGTTCTCTGGGCTATGAGAAAACAGGACAGGGAAGTCACAGGCGTGCCGCTGACTTTTGCTAAGAATTGATGAACACCTGGCTCCAACCTCTTAGTTACAGAGCTCTGAGAGAATAATATATCTCAGCTCAACGTCTCCCCTCCCAAAAAGAGCAGATCTCAGTGAAAACAACTCTTTGGCCCTAACCCCACGAGAAGATCTGTGGCGATCTGTTTTCCCAGGCCGATCTCACTAAAGTCAATCTCACTAAAGTTTTATGGTTCCTTAACTCTCTCCCTGTTTTCTCAAGCCACTAAAACCAGCAAGGGTTTTCCTGGGCACAAGGTTCAGGACAATGAAGCTTTCCCCAGCATCCTTGGCATACGTTCCCTGGGAACTGTGAGTTTAGGGAGCATAATCCTTCAGGCCCTAAATCACGATATTTATTGGATTCTGTCTTCTCTCGCCCTGGGCACAGACCTGTGTGACTGTTCCTTAACATCTTAGGCCATTAAAAAAAAGATTTATTTTTATAAGTATGAATGTTTTGCCTACAGACATCTCTGTACCACAAGTGTGCCTGTTGCCCTTGGAAGTCAGAGGAGGATGCTGGATGCCCTAGAACTGGAATTACAGATGGATGTGAGCCACCATGTAAGTGCTGGGAATTGTACCCAGGTCCTCTAGAAAAAGAGACAATGCTCTTAACCTCTTAGCCATCCTTCCATCCTGCCAGCCCTAGCCCCACCCCCACCCCTTCTCTTTTCTTCTTCTGTATCTATTCTTTTCTGAACCATTTGAGATACGGCAACAGGCATCGTAGAACTTTTATGGCTACAAAGTTCATCAGTAGTTTCCTAAGAAGGCAGATCTTCCCAAGAGAGTCATAGTCAGACATCGAATTAGAAACTTTCACTCCGGCTGGGCATCGGTGGCACACGCCTTTAATCCCAGCACTTGGGAGGCAGAGGCAGGCGGATCTCTGTGAGTTCAAGACCAGCCTGGTCTACAGAAGTGAGTTCCAGGACAGGCTCCAAAGCTACACAGAGAAACCCTGTCTCGAAAAACAAAAAACAAAACAAAACAAAGAAACTTTCACTCCAACATGACTCTTTGAGTCCATGTGTGTCTGTCCGTCTAAGCTGGAGATCTCCATGAAGGTCAGAACTCAAGCCCTTCCCCTGGGACATCCTTCTCTCTCCGGCTAGAAGAGACCCCAACACATCCCAGGTGTACTTGCTCTCCATAGCGGCCCTTCTTCCTGCCTCCACTCATTCCTTGCCCAAAGCGCCACACCTCCGACCTCTGCTTGTCTCTCAGTCTTCAAGCTCAAGTCATCTCTTTCTTGATCTTCTCCCAAGCTAGACACTGGCTGTGGTCATCCTCCACAACCACTTCACCCCTCAAATCCTGTCAAGTGTGCTACTGTATCAGCATCGCTTCCTGTGGGGCTTTGGAGCCGTTGGCTTCTGTTTGTGCCACCTCTCTGGTCGTAGTGGATGCTTCCGGTACTAACTCTCTCTGGACATCCCTACTCCATTCATCTCTCCTTCCTGGAAAAACCAGCTTTCAAATTATGCTTCCCGCCGGGCGTCAGTGGCACACACCTTTAATCCCAGCACTCGGGAGGCAGAGGCAGGCGGATCTCTGAGTTTGAGACCAGCCTGGTCTCCAGAGCGAGTGCCAGGATAGGCTCCAAAGCTACACAGAGAAACCCTGTCCCAAAAAAACGAACAACAACAACAAAAAAGTGGAGCATAAAATTATGCTTCCCTGGGAGCTACAGCTCTCAAACAGAAGCCAGATTTCCCCCCTCCTTTGTGAAAGCTACCTTCGTTACAGAACAAAGCCCTACCTTCTTGGTTGGACTTGATGTTCTAGCCCTAGTTTCTGCCCCCTGTTACGTCTTGCCTCTCATGCCCAAATAGTAACAGAGATTTCTAGAATGTGACCTTCTGGATTTCTATACACAGAGCTCCCTGTGTCTAGAATGCACTTTTCCTTCCGGCACACAGGAAATATTTGCATGGCCACCGGTGAGTAGATGCTGCCAACGGTATACTGTGTTCCTCAGACAAGCGCCAGGCAATGGAGACACAACACCCAAGAGGGAAAACCTTCCTGACCATCCAATCGAAACCTCATTTCTCAAATCTCCTACCTACCATCCCTTCCCCCAACTCCACCACCCGTTTCTTCATCTGTAAAATGGGGATAGTTAGCACCTGCCTTATTGGGGAGGTAAATTTAACATTAGCATGCCCCCAACAGTCAATTAATTCCTTGAGGAAAGGGGCACCCAGTGTTCTTTATCAAGGCTTAGATAGCCTCTTGGTGAAAAGTGTTCAACACACAGCACTCAGGTTGTCATTACAAAGTAAGTTTAAAGCTGGGCTATGGTGGTGCACACCTTTAATTCCAGCACTCAGGGAGGCAGAGGCAGGCGGATCTCTGTGAGTTTGAGACCAGCCTGGACTACACAAAGAAACCCTGTCTTGTTAAAACAAAAGGAGAAGAGGAGGAGGAGGAGGCAGATGAGGAGGAGGAGGAGGAAGAGGAGGAGGAAGAGAAGGAGGAGGAGGAGGAGGAGGAGGAGGAGGAGGAGGAGGAGGAGAAGAAGAAGAAGAAGAAGAAGAAGAAGAAGAAGAAGAAGAAGAAGAAGAAGAAGAAGATTTGGGTCCTTTGGCTTTTTTCGCACTGTGGTTATTAATAAGTAATTCAATTAACCATTTTAAGTCCTTAGTAATAATGAGAATATTCTATGACCAAAAGTAGAAACAAAAAGCTTCCTATACTACTGGCAGTGAGATTTGTGTCTTCGTTACTGTTGTTTCTGTGACAAATCACCATGACCAGGGCAATGCATGGTGGGGAGGGCTTATTTGGAGCCTGCAGAGAGCTAGGTGAAGTCATGGCAGCAGGAATAGCCGAAAGCTCACATCTCAAACCATGAGGAGGAGGCAGAAAGGACATGCCGGGAGTGGAGTCTTCCGAAACCTCAAAACCCACCGACCAGTGTCACACCAGCAAGGCGCCAGCTCCTGATCCTTCCCAAACAGTTCCAGTGACTGGGGACCAAGTCTTCAAGCATATGGGCCGATGGGGACCGTTCTGATTCAAAACACCACAGTTAGACTCACGCTTCACCCTGAAAGGGCCCCAGAGACGCTAGAGGGATGTAAAGAATGCAGCTGCAGCTGTTTCCATGGCAACTTGTCAAGCAGAGCATACACACATACATGTGTACAGTGGCTTGTGAGCATCAACACTGACTTACCATTGGGATGCTTGCTAACTGTTTTAGGTGGAAGATCCCAGAGGGATCCTAATTACTTCCCAACTGTCTTCAGAGCTACCTTGCAGTGTCGAGAGACATTTGCGACTCATCTGCCTCCTCACAGAAGGGAGTGAGGGAATAGGAAAATGCCTTCTCACAAGAGCAGCCCTCCCTCGGGGACAGCTCTAGGGAGGTCCACACAGCGATGGCCTTATCATTGATCCTGAGCATATGTCTTAAAATGGAACTTCATGGGTATGACCCAATGATGGTGTTACCAAGAAATACTACAGTACTAAGCAACGGTTTGTAAAGTGTGTGTGTGTGTGTCTGTGTGTGTGTCTGTGTGCGTCTATGTCTCTGTGTGTGCCTATGTCTATGTGTGTTTGTGTGTGTGTCTGTGTGTGTGTCTGTGTGTGTGTGTGTGTGTTTAGGAGAGCAAGCAAGGTAAGTTAGGAGGAAGCAGCAATCTCTTACTAACCCACTTCCATCCCCAACAGACACATTTGGCTTTCCAAAATGGGAGAGCAAAGGGGTCTTACCAAGATAAAGCAGGGGCCTGTGTGAGGAAAGACACTGCTGCCCAACAACACAGCCTTATTCACCAAAGGAGCAGAGGCCAGTGAGCCTGCCCAAGAGGCAGAGAGACCAGTGTCTGCTGTAGTCATCTGGGCAGAAAAAGGGGAGGTCAGATATTCTAAGAAAAACATTTAGGGAAATGCCACTCTTCCATGTGTTGGTACAACCATAGTAGTGCTAGGACCTTCTGCTCCTCCATTGTCCACTGTTCTGACAACAGGGCTCAGAAGCAAAACCCAGCCAGGCACTAGGACCCATCATGGCCTGTATTATGGAAGACTCTTCGTTCTTCTTCATGATGGAGTGCAGGGTGGGACAGGAGAAGCCTTGTCCCCAGCACCGGGAACTACTCCCTTGGGGGAGGGCTGTATGGATACCACCCTGTACCTGGTCTCATTAGTGCCATGAGACCATGTCATTTTTGCTTTATCATCTGTAAAGGTTAGGGACCTTTCCAAAGGTGACACAGCACAAAAATAGTTAAAATGACCCGGAATTCTTCTCCCCATAGCTGGGCCTTCTGACCCAGTACTCTGCTCACCTAAGGTTCTAGAATAGGAAAGAGAAGCAGGGAGGCCCATCCTCAGGTAGGGTCCTGAGGACTCTCCCATCAATCACCATGTCAACTGGACTGTGACATCAGGGGTTATACAGCACAAGGAGGTGTCTAGTTAGGGGACAACCCAACACGAGGAGGTGTCCTTGCTAGGCTCTCTGGTCTAGCTGGTTCTGTGGGGTCGTTGTGTGGCTGTGTCTCCTCTTAGAGGGACAAGGATGACTGGAGTTTCAGCTACCCAGGAAGCTAGTACAAAGTATGAGATTCACAAGATCAGGCTAAGCACAGTAACAGTTTCTGGAGAGACCAGGATAATACACAGTAACAATTTCTAGGGAGACCAGGATAATACACAGTAACAATTTCTAGAGAGACCAGGATGATACACAGTAACAATTTCTGGAGAGACCAGGATGATACACAGTAACAATTTCTGGAGAGACCAGGATAATACACAGTAACAATTTCTGGAGAGACCAGGATAATACACAGTAACAATTTCTGGAGAGACCAGGATGATACACAGTACCAATTTCTGGAGAGACCAGGATGATACACAGTAACAATTTCTAGGGAGACCAGGATGATACACAGTACCAATTTCTGGGGAGACCAGGATGATACACAGTAACAATTTCTGGAGAGACCAGGATGATACACAGTAACAATTTCTGGAGAGACCAGGATGATACACAGTAACAATTTCTAGGGAGACCAGGATAATACACAGTAACAATTTCTGGAGAGACCAGGATGATACACAGTAACAATTTCTAGGGAGACCAGGATGATACACAGTAACAATTTCTGGAGAGACCAGGATGATACACAGTAACAATTTCTAGGGAGACCAGGATAATACACAGTAACAATTTCTGGAGAGACCAGGATGATACACAGTAACAATTTCTAGGGAGACCAGGATGATACACAGTAACAATTTCTGGAGAGACCAGGATGATACACAGTAACAATTTCTAGGGAGACCAGGATAATACACAGTAACAATTTCTGGAGAGACCAGGATAATACACAGTAACAATTTCTAGGGAGACCAGGATAAGCACAGTAACAATTTCTGGAGAGACAAGTCTCTGAAGTTGACACAGATGACTGGAGACTGCAGAGAGATCCAGGGACACAGCTTTCATTGAGTCTTCAGTCATTCTGAGAGGGTAATTCTACCACCTTTGAGTACACCCCTGTAGGCAACCCCTCACTCACACCCCTGTAGGCAACCCCTCACTCACACCTCTGTAGGTAACCCCTCACTACACACCCCTGTAGGCAACCTTCACTACACCCCTGTAGGTAACCCCTCACTAAATCCCTGTAGATAACCCCTCATTGCACCCCTGTAGGCAACCCCTCACTACACCTCTGTAGGTAACCTTTCACTACACCCCTGTAGGTAACCCCTCACTACACCCCCGTAGGCAACCCCTCACTCTCACCCCTGTAGGCAACCTCTCACTCACACCCCTGTAGGCAACCCCTCACTACACCCCCATAACTAACCAGAATACCCACACTGATTTACTACCTAGATGTAGGTGCAACAGTGTCTTCTGCCCCTCAGGTGAACAGACATTTGCTCATATCTCCCTGCCCACAAGAAGTGTCACAAATGTCACAGTGTGGGAGAAGTTTCAGATGCACCCTCAGTAGTGTATGGAGAGAGGAGGTATTGGGAACAGAAGAATGTGATAATTTAAGTCTGAAATGCCTCCAAGGCCTGCGTGTTAAAGCTTGGTCTTCAGCCTGGTGCCGGGGAAGGTGACATCTTTAACGATGGGGCCGAGGGGAATGTTTAGATCAGTGGGGAGTGGGTCCTTGTCTTAGTCAGTGTTCTATTGCTGTGAAGAGACTCCATGACTGTGGCAGCTCTTATAAAGGAAAACATTTAATTGGGGATGGCTTACAGGTTCAGAGGTTTAGTCCATTTTCATCGTGGCAGGAAGCATGGTGGCCTGCTGGAGAAATAGCTGAGAGTTCCAAAAGTCTGGATCTGCATGCAACAGGAAAAGACTCTGGGCTTGGCGTGGGTTTCTAAAACCTCAACGCCCGCCCCTAGTGACACACTTCCTCCAGCATGGCCACACCTCCTGATCCTTTCAAATAGTGCCATTCCATAAGCATTCAAGCACATGAGCCTGTGGGGGCCCTCAAAGAGGACAGCGGGATGCTGATGTCCGTCCCCCCCACCCCCCCACCGTGTGCTTCCTGGTCACCATGAAGTGAGCGGCTTTGCTCTACTTTGCATGGCATATGCTGTGCTATGTTGTGAGTTCACTCATGTGAGCAGTACAGGCACACATGTCCCCTCCTCCCTGTGGAGGCTCAAAGTTGATTCTGCCTGTCTCCTTTGATCAATCCACACCTTATTTACTGAGGCAGGTTCTTGCTGAACCTGGGACTTACTGGTTCTGGCCAGTGTAGCTAAGCCAGCTGGCCTCCTGGATCCCCGGTCTGTATAGCACCCAGCCTGGGTACACTGCTTGTTTTAAACATAGATAAAGACAACCTAAAATCCCATCCTCAAGCTTACATGACAAGGTTTAATCCTCAGAGCCTTCTCTCCAGCCCCTTGATACAGGTTTCTACCCTTAATTTCTCCTTTATTTCCAGTGTGAGCGCTAGCAAGAAGCGTGCGGGGTTGGAAGTGACAGTGATTGTGCTGTATGTAGCTGTCAGCCTTTGAGTGAGGGGCTTCATCCACCCAGATGTCAGCTTCTCATTGTCAGAAGCACTAACGTTCCCCGTGGGCATGCACACTCCTTTGGTCCTTTGGAAGGTTAAGGCCGTTTCCTCGAACGCGTCTCCCTCAAAGACTTGCTGGTTCGTTCTGAATACGTATGTTATTACTTTTCTACCTGACAAAAGCAACTCAAGGAAGGAAGGGCTTGGGTTTTTTTTTTTTTTTTTCTCACAGCTTGAGGAAGACAGTCAGTCCATCATGGCGGCAGGCAGGAATGTGAGGTGCTTGGCACACTGCATCCCCTCAGGAAGCAAGGGGTGAAGAAAGCTGCCACTCAGTTGGCTTTCTTCTTCTCTCTTCGTTATTCAGTGTGGCACCCAGCTCATGGGGTGATGCCACCCATATTCTGTTAAGCCTCCCTGGAAACACTCTCACCGGCACATATGGCAGTTTGTCTCCTAAGGGGTCCTCTCTAGTCAAGAGGACAGAAAAGATGAACCGCCACACCTTGCCTCATTTACACTGGTAAACGACTTCACGACGTCATGACCTCGTCCCATACCCTATTTATAGCCACCCGGCATCTAATAGCTGGGGGATAGTTATGCCACTTTGTCCTTTTGAAGAATGTCTCAATAAAAGGTTTCAGGGAATTTTATAAAACAAACAACCCCACCCTCCCATGTTACAGGTGAGGCAGAGGCTTGGTGAAGCCAGAGGCTGAGTCATAGGTGGCAACAGAATGGGGCTCTCCCCTGGCTTAAGCTCTACCTCATAGGCTTCCTGGAAATGCGTAGTTTATTCACGGCATTTCTATTGTGTAAACACTTCTCCCAGGTTTCAGGTGTTTCCCCAGGACGGGAGGTTAGCAAGATGACTGCTCACAAATGCCAGGGTGCCCTGTTCTGTTTTCCTCCCACCTTCTACCCCAGTTTCTGACTTGGCCCTGTATCTTCCTATGTGGCTGGATCCCTTTGCGCTCGTCTGACTGGAGACCTGGTGATACTGACTGCCCAGTCCTGAGTCCTGCAGTTAGTAAGCCCTCACAGATATTAGGGTTTTACAAAGATAAGGGCAAAGGAGGACATCAAAGGATTTCTGATTCCATCAAACTTCATCATCACTTTCAAGCCTAAAACGATGGTCACTCTTGCCAAGCGGCTTTTATTTCTCTTCACATTTTGAAGGACTGGTTTCCAGTTCTCCCGTGTAGATAGGAAGCGATGAATGCATTCTTTAGAAGTATTCGTGAGCGTGCCCAGAGGTTAGCAAGAAATGAGAGCATTTGACCAGGCCAAATAATACCAGCTTTGTGCGTCCTCCCAGAAGTGCCCTGAGCTCAGAGCCTAAGCCGGGTTATTTTCTCCAATATCCTAAAAGATGGGGTCAAATAAAAGACAGCGAGGTTTTGCTCTGACCTAGAAAAGTCACATTTACAAGGAAATAGAGGGACTCCTCCATGATGTGTAGGTACCTGAATGTTCAGGGGGAAGCAAACAAACAAACAAAAAATTTCTGAGGAGCTAAAGGAGTTGTGACTAGAACCAAGCATTTAACTATTGCCAACTAAGAGAGGCCGTGGGGGTGGTGGTGGTGGGACCCTCGGTGCTGACTCAGTTTCCACACGGGCCATACCAAAAAACATCGAGCTGACTTTTCAGACCACCGTCAGAAGAAAGCCAGAGAACTTGAAGAGGGAGAGCGGACCAAGCAAGGGTCAGATAACAGAAATGGCAGCTGCAAAAGAGACAAAACCAAACATGTTTAAAACGACATTTAAGAGTGAGTGCGTGCCCATTAGAAATAAAATAAATCTCTTAGAAGAAGACTTATTAAGCATAACTGCATGACTCATGAGGAAAAGACAAGGTCTCATTCATCCACCTTTGTGGGATAAGGAGGGACCTCGTGGACCCCTTAGGTCTGGCTACAAACCTGAGTAGCAGGCAGCAGAGCTGTCCCCTGAGGAGGGATGTGACCCTGGTCCACAGGGAAGAGTTCTCAGGGCCATCATTCCAGCACCATGCTAATGAAGAGCCCAGGTGCTGGCTGGCTTCCTCCCTGACTCATTGTTTATGGCAGGGCTAGCTTCCCAGAGCTTCTCCAATAAAAATCAGGGAGAAGCTCCTCGAGGCTTGGCGGGGAGCCCCACGTGCCTTTGATGGCAGTATCTGGAGCAAGGCCTGGCTTCCTAACAGGACAGTCATCTTTCCAGGTCACCCTGTGTACAGACGCTGCAACACACCTTTTGGACATGAGGTGATCGACAGGGATGCTACACACAGAATTTGGGGTCTTGGGAGAGGCCAGCAGGGCTGTGGGAAACAGGCCTGAGAAACGGACGTCTTATGTGTCCAGCCTCTAAGGCTGGTCATCGCCAAGCTCCAACTAATGTGGGGAGCAGTTTGCCATCCACCCTTGTCAGCTCCTTGGCCTCCCCTTCCCCCAGAAGAGACTTGGTGTGTGTGTGCGCGCGTGTGCGTGTGCGTGTGCGTGCGTGCGTGCGTGTGTGTGTGTGTGTGTGTGTGTGTGTGTGTGTGTATGTGTGTGTGGTGTGTGTATGTGTGTGTATGTGGTGTGTGTGCATGTGTGTGTGTGTATGTGTCTGTGGTGTGTGGTGTGTGTGTGTGTGTGGTGTGTGTGTGTGTGTGGTGTGTGGTGTGTGTATGGGTGTGTGTGTGTGTGTGTGTGTGTGTGTGTGTGTCTGTGTGTGTGTGTGTGTGTGTGTGTGTGTGTGTGTGTGTGTATGTGTGTGTG
>NC_048603.1:14800736-14830570 GCF_003668045.3 Cricetulus griseus | reverse complement strand
TGAGACAAGGTCTCTCAGTTGTATCTGAGGATCTGTCTGTCCCTGCCTCCCTAGGACGAGCACAGGCCACCATGCCTAGGTTTTTAGTGGATCCTGACATGGAACTCAGGTCCTTATGCTTGCATGGTAGGAACATTATCTATCAACCACATCTCTCCCCAGCCACCCCTTGCCCTTTTGGGGAAAGGGTCTCATGTTTGTAACCCAGGCTAGCCTCAAATTTGAAAGAGCCCTCGTGTCTCAGTGTCCCAAGTGCTGAGATTACAGGCTTGAGCCCCCACATCTGGTTATCGGCTGACCCTCGTGGCTCTAAACAAGTCAAGTAGCGGGCCTGGCATGTGGAAACACTAAGGGGAGTATCAAAGATGATTGAAGCACCCGGGCTTGGTGGCACACACCGTTAGTCCTAGAAGTTGGGAGTTAGAGGCAAACAGATCTCTGTGAGTTCAAGGCCAGACTGGCCTACAGAGTGAGTTCTAGGACATCCAGGGGTACACAGAGAAATCCTGCTTCAAAAAACAAAACTCAATCAATCATCAATTAATCAATGATAATTGAAGTAGTTGGTGAGAGAGGAAATGGTGACATTTCCCACTGTACCCCATATCTGCCCCACCCACCCCATCTCCTGGCCAGATAACCTTCAATGTCCCCTAAAGTCACCAAGATGAAGGTGAGCAGGTGACACTTTTAAAGTATCCATGGGAAGACCCGCCCCACACACAAACGTTTCCTGGATCTAGTCCTCCGGACCAACGGGAAGCCACAAGCCACACACCCCTGAGCGTTTGAAAAGTGTCTCGTCCTCTAAACGTTAAAGCAGACTCTGAAATGGGAGGCAGACATGAAGAAGCAACCTCGAAATTAACTAATCACTCTTAAATGGATTTCCTACTGAAACGCCAACGTTTTGGATGCTTTGCTTTAAACGCAGTGTGATTAAAATCGATGGCAACGTTTCTTTTTTACGTTTTCAGATGAGGCAGCAGACAACTCAGAGTTACAGGAGTGGCTTGCATTCAAAATTTCCTGGTCATGGCTGCTCCGGGTAGCTGCTCCTCCTCTCAGACAGCCAGCTTGACATCTTCAGCCAACTCCCTCAGACTCTCAGAGAAAAGACTCCCTGCTGCAACAGTTTGGACCTCTGGGTGCAAGGAAGAATGCCAACACAGTAGGTACCAGAGAAATGTCTGTGATGTTTAAAAAAAAAAAAAGAGCCACACCCATAGTTTCTGCCCAGTTCCCAACCAGGTGTAAAGGAAGCTGAGGGATATTTGAGCAAACTGTGCTTCCTTGCCTGCCTGGGGCACTTGATTGGTTTAATAAAGAGCTGAATAGCCAATAGGTAGACAGGAGAGAATGGGCGGGACTTCCAGGAAGAGGCAGGAACTCAGGGTTAGAGACAGCAGCGGGGCATGCAAGAAGTCAAACGAACAGAATGGAGGAGAGCTAAGAGACCCGCAGCGAAACGTAGATCAATAGAAACTGGTTAATTTCAGTTATGAGAGCTATTTGAGAACAAGCCTAAGCTAAGGCCAAGCTTTCGTAATTAATCATGAGTTAGAAAGGAAATGTTAGGTGGTGGAGGGTGGGAGGGGTGGTGGGGAGGACTTTCAGAATAGGGGGGCGGGAGGCAGAAGTCAGGTAGAGGCGAGACTGAACCACTGATGTCTTGGCTTTAGTTTAGAAGTATTTATTGAGAATTTACAGCCTCCCCAAAGCGGGAATAAGCAACCATACCATTGTGCTTTAAAATTATGAATAACTATTGGTTGATTTTTTTTTTTTTTGATGTCTTAACAACTTTCTGGCTTTGGAGACCACTAGAAGTCAGCCGAATTGTGGGGAGGTGATTACTTCTCGCTGGTGTTTGACTTCTGTTGTATTGGAAAGTCTGTAGAATATGGTAAAGGAGAGAGGGAAAGGTGGGGAGCTTACTTTTGGAGTACTCTGCCCTCTCGTGGTTTTGCCGATGGCGGATGTCTTGGTGGGGACACCTTGTGCCTCGTGGCTCACTTGTGTCTTCTGTCACTGTCTTCTGGGCTGCTCTGGGAACACGGCCCATCTTCCCTCCACCTCCTTCCACAGACTACACATAAACTTTTAATTCTTAGGTCTCCTCTGGCCCTTACTCACCCTGGGCCTTTGTTTCGGACCTTTTCATTGAACTAAGAACGGCCATTCTAGATTTTTCTGCCCCTTTTTAATCATTGGTTAAAATTCCATTTGTCCTTTACTTATATTCCTCAACGTGTACCCGTGGATGTAAATTCTCCTGGGAGCTCTGGACAAGCGTGCCAGCCCCGGGGACTCTACTCTTTAAGCCTGAACCAAACTTTAGTTTTTCTTGCTAAGGTGTTGTTTAATACGCTTTGTCGAGAAGCAGGAGCCCCACTGGAATTGTTTGACGTTTTGCAATGATCTAGTTAGCTTGATATTAGACTTTCCCCCTGTGGTTGTAGTTCACATTCCCCCCCCCCCCCGTATGTTACTGTGTCTGAAGATTTGTTAGGTAATGTCAGTTCATTTGCCACCCTTTCTTGGTGCTCTGTCCCAGAGTATAGTTACCTATTAAACAATTAACATTTTCTGTCCCCCGCAACTGACTTTTATCTTCCCCTCTCTCCAGGACTCCAGGCTGAGTCACAGGGACTGGCTAAGCTTTGCTCTTCTCTCATAGGCAATTACCAAGCTGAGCTTCCTGAGTGGGGAGTGAGCCTGGCCTCTATTAACACATTGGGTATATCTAGTCCCCACACTTGGGAGGGAGTTTCAATCTTTGGTGTCTGGTACCCCCATCTGCCAAAATACAGCTGTCCCCTGGAGTGCCTTAGTGTTTCTATAACAGGAGACAAGGGGGGTGGGGGGTGGCCTGGGGTCGTTCTTCTCCACCAGGCTTCCACTTCTGGGAGCAGCAACATTCCTGAGTGTGTACCAGAGTGTTTGAAGAACAGACAGCCGCAAACATCACTTCTATTTACAAACTTCTGGATGGAACCTAGTCATGTGGCCACTTGGCTGCAAGAGACACTGGGAAATGTAGTTTTTGGCTGATTGACTGTGGCCACAGCTAAACCTTTTTTATCATGGAAAATGAGGATATACTGAACAGACTATCAGCCAGAGCAGGTATTACCCATTGTCTCGAGAGCTAGGACCCCAAGTTCAGAGAGAGGAGCCCCAGGTCACAGCTGGGGTCACAACTTCTCTGTATAACTGGATAGATAGCCTCTGCCTCCCAAGGGCATCTGCAGCTTGTTTTGATGGCTAGCAAATTTGTTTCCTACTTTTTTTTTTGGTGGGGGCGGGGGTGGAGGTGGGGGTGGGTTGAACTCATCACCCTGTCTTCGACATCTGGCACATTGGATGGGACTTACAGGGTGGTCTTCTGCATAGATTGATGCTGTTTTCAGGACAGCAAGGAACATGGCACTGACATATAGTTTAACACACCTGGAGACTTCAGCAGATAAACTTGCCCTCCTTATGTGCACAGGCTGTGCTAGCCTACTGCTGCAAAGTGTCACTGGAGGAGGCCTTGGGGACAAGTCTTCTTTCCCAGTACAGTTGTCATTTTGAATTGCTCCACACCCCTTCTTGGCAAGCCACTCTCTGAAAGGAAAAAACAAAACAAAACAACAACAACAACAACAAAAAACACCACAATGGCATGCAGCAAGCATAAAGAAACACTGGTTACCCAAAATAGATTGATTTCCAATTAAGAGGAAAAAGAAAGATTTTTGTGACCGTCTCTCTACAATAGTCATTAAACACACTGTCTAGAACAGGAGGACACAGACAAGAAAGAAGAAAGAAATTCAGGGAGGTAGAACAGAAAAGTAATTGGCTCTGACAATTACCCTTGTCACTGGCCAGGTAGTAAACTGTCAATCAGAACTTCATTGTACCCTACCGTTGCTCATCAAATGAACCCAAATTTCTTATCCCGGCATTTAGGACTGTCAAAATTGAGGCTTTAAGTCTTATGAACCTAGAGGAGAACATACCAGACAAAGTATTTCAAAGGGTGTGTTATGACCCAGCAGGGTTCATTTTGGGTCTTCCAAAGCAATTTGACACCAGGAAATCTATCCTCAAAATTAGCAGAGGAAAGCCATTGGAGTGTCTCAGTAGATGCTGAAAAGCGGGGAGGGTTGATTAAATTTAACTTGTGCTAATATTAAAAGCCCTTAGCAAATGAAAGACAGAAGTGACCCTGGGGACACTCAGCAGATACCCGAACTTATTGAGGTAAAAGAGGTCTTCCTTCAAGATGGAAGGCCTTAGGGTCTCCAGCTCTTCTGCTCTCTGTTGGCGTCATGAGCTGATAAAATAGGTGCAAGAAAAGCAGATTAAGGCACAGAGAGAGAGAGAGAGAGAGAGAGAGAGAGAGAGAGAGATCAACTTTCGTTATTGCTAAATTATATCATCGTGCAGATAGAAAATGTCAGGAAGGAAAAATGAGAAAAATATTAAAAATTACCAAATCAATAAGATTAAAAAGTGCCATAAAATCTCTAAAATATTAGACACAACTCTTCTCAGAAACATAAGCAATAAAGATGAATATATATATATATATATATATATATATATATATATTTGAGAGATATAACAATGGATAGCCGAGAGATATTCTAGCTGATAAGTGGGAAAACGTTATTACGTGAATGTCAATTTGCTCGATAATCGAAAAGAAGGCTTTCTTGGTTGTTGGGGATTTTGTTGTTATTGTCTTGTTCTGAGACAGGGTCAAGCTCAATGTGTAGCAAAGAATAACCCTGAACTTCTGATTCTCCTACTTCTACCTCTGGAGTGCTGGGATTATAGTCAGATGTCACCATACTCAGCTTGTAAGAGGCTGGGGATCAATTCCTGGCTTCAGCGTATATTGGGACAGCACTCTACCAACTGAGCTGAGTCCCCAGTTCCAACAGGGTGTAGATTTCGGGAGAGAATGCAGTATAGTCATGTGACTTTCTTTCCTTTTTTTCTTTTTTTTTGGGGGGGGGGTAGGGTTTCGAGACAGGGTTTCTCTGTGTAGCTTTGGAGCCTATCCTGACACTCGCTCTGGAGACCAGGCTGGCCTCGAACTCACAGAGATCCTCCTGCCTCTGCCTCCCGAGTGCTGGGATCAAAGGCGTGCGCCACCAACGCCCGGCTCCTTTTTTTCTTAAACACGATTTCATCTTGTGTCTTGAGTTGCTCTGTAAAAACGTGGGTGTGTGTGGCGGGTGACCAGTTGCTGAAGAGGTTGTCACTTTGAACTGAGTTTGGAGTTTTGGTTGCCTGCCCCCCCCAAAAAAAAAGCCAGGTGGCCAGGGATGAGCAGAAGACACAGGTGGGGCTAGCTAAAACAGCAGTTCTCAACCTGGGGGCAGGACGACTTTGGGGTGGTCCAATGACCCTTTCACAGGGGTCGTCTAAGAGCATTGGAAAACACAAATATCGGCATTACATTTCATAAGAGTGGCAAATTTTCCCAGCACTCGGGAGGCAGAAGCAGGAGGATCTCTGAGTTTGAGACCAGCCTGGTCTACAAGAGCTAGTTCCAGGACAGCCTCCAAAGACACAGAGAAACCCTGTCTCGAAAACCAAAACCAAACAAACAAACAAAAGGAGCAGCAAATTTACAGTTATGGAGTAGCAACAAAAATAATTTTGTGGCTATGGGTTACCACGACATGAATTGTATTAAAGGGTCGCAACTTGAGAACCCCTACTCTAGGGGAAGGTGGTACAAACAAATGTGGTGGGTAGACAGCAGCCCCAAGCCCCCACTCAGTAAGGTGGCGGTACATGTAGGACAGGAGGGAGCTGGTGGCTTCTCATGGCTGCTGTCCTGGTCCGTCTTACTGTCAACTGCCCCCATTACTATTCTCCACAGACACTTATTCCCTGTATCAGGGTCTGTGGGAATGGATCAAGGGCAGAAAGCAGCCTTTCTCTGTTGGAGGCTTAAGTTCACCTCATGAAGTGTCAGTCTCCATTTGCCTCGAGGCTGGCCAAGCCACCACAGACAGGAGCCCCCTCAAGTGGAGAGCGAGCTTGTCAAGGCTCCTGTCCCAGGATTGAGGACCTCCGGGCTGGTGGATTCCCCTCGTACTATAACAAAATGAGTTATTTTGTTGTATTCTTTTTAAATACAGTCCCTGGTATTCCTTCTTTCCCTTAGTGGCAATCTCAGCCCTCAGCAGGCAGTGGGGCTGAACCCAAAGCAGGAAACTGATATCTTAATATGAATTGAATTGGGACTCAAGTGACAATGTTGTTCTGTCTTTGAATCTTGAACTGGATCTGACCTGAACAAAAATCGAGAAAATTCCTACCCTATTCCCTCTGCAAAAACAGTCCGGAGGAACAGCCTACACATTTCTGAATTCTGAAGACACTTAACCTTTTCTCCTCTTTTTTTCCCCCCCAGACTTCTGTGTGGGTCTCTCTCAGCATCACAGTCACTCTCCCCGTTCCTTGGGGATAGCTATATCACCCTTCTTTCATTTTCTTCCTGACTTATTAATTCATTCTAAGAGTCTGTGTGCATAGGTGACTTCTCTAAACATTTGATCTCTGATAGGATCATTTTGTGGGAATCAGGGTTCAAATTATGTTACACAAGGATCTTGTTAGGGCCTGGATGCTTGTGTTCTCTAAATTCAAAATGTTGGATCTTAATCTCCAGTATGGTAGTAACAAGAGATGGGCCTTCAGAGGTAACGGGCCCTCATGAACGTGAATTAGTGTTCATCTAAGAGAGGAGGAAGGGACCATGCCTTCCCCGTCCACAGGGTACATATGTGAGGACCAGGACTTCAGTGGACACCAGTTCTATTGATCTTGAACTTTCAGCCTTCAGAACAGTGAGCAATAAACTGTTGCTTGTAAACAAAACCACCCAGCTAAAGGCAGTTTGTTTCGGCAGCCTGACCTACTAAAGACCAACCCCAATGGTGAAGCAAGTTTGATGGACAGGATGGTTGGCTTAGCTCCAGCTCCCTGCATCTCCAGAGCCATCCTCACCCTTGCCCTCCAATCCTGTGTGACCTTGCTTTGGGCTTCCTTTGCCTCGTATTTCCTGTTGTTTGCAACCAAAGCGGAGCTCTGGGGCCACAGGCTTGGGTGTCTTACTCTTGCTTGGTCCAGGATCCTTACCACCATAGGTCAGTGCCACATTGGACAGCAAGGGTTCTCAAAGCTTTGGCAGCAGGCTGTTCGCCTCTGAAGTCAACGATGCCCAGCCCCTGCCAAATGCCTGCGCCTTACCCCCAATCCCTGTGTACCTTGTGACTCCATTTTCTTGGGGAGTGGAGCACTATCCCACTTATTTTACAGTTTGCTGACACTGTCCCTTCGGGATGACAGGGTACAATCCACTGCCATTTAGATACCGGCGGAACCGTACCACACTTCATTTACTTCACCAGAAACCAGCTAAACCAGAATGAAATCAGCCTGCCAGAGCCCCTCCCACCTCACTCTGCACCTGGGCTCTGGCTGACCTTTGGGTGAAGCTGGCATTAAATAGCAAGAGGCAGGACTCCCCACTGGATGGCATTTTCAGCACAGAGCTCGCCTTCGTGAGGCAGTTTCTCTCCAAGCCTTCGTTCATCAGGGATGTCAGATACCTTGTTTGAGACCAGGAAGGAATCTGCCTCCCTCTCCCTTTCTCCCCTCCTCCCCCGCCCCTCCCCCTCCCCCTCCCCTCTCCTTTCCTTCTTCCACTCTCTTCTTCTGTCTGTCTGGATGGACGTGGAGTGGGTTCAGCTGTCAAAGTCTGAGGCCTCTCTCTGGGGAAGGCTCTCATACACACCCATAGGCCCCTGGTCAGGGTCTCCTTTGGCTCTTTTATGGGCTGGTAGGCTTGGTGGGCCTTCAAAGAATGTTTATTCATTTATTTTACTGCTATTAGAAGTGTGTGATGTGTGTATATAGCAGTCAGAGGACAACTTTCAGGAGTCGATTCCACAGTGGGGTCTAGGACTGGAACTCAGGTCTTAGGGATTATGCAGCAAGTGCCTTTATCTGCTGAGCCATATTGCCAGCCCTGCTGGCAATGGCAGTGCTTTTTTAATTTGTTATTTTGTTATTTATTTACAGTATTGGGGATTGACCCTGGGGCCTTGTACACGCTGTCCCTGAGCTGTGCTCCCAAACCTGTTGTGAACAAGGTCTTACTAAACTGTCTTGAGCTCGCTCTAACCCCAGGCTCCCTTCCTCTCCCCAAGCACTGCATCAGGGCCTGGGCCCCTAGGCCTGGCTGACTACAATGCTTACCACCTTGTAGCAGGCACAACATCACCTTGGCAGGGCTCTGGGCCATTTGTTGTTGCCTTTTGGAAGGGCAATTTTGGGCTGTGAGTCTGGCTTTTTCTCTTCACTCAGGCTGATGGAATAAATCACTGGCTGGCAGGTATGGCAGGACACACAGGTCTACTGTGTTTTAAGCCCCCACTAGGTCCAGAGCAGAAGAGCTGGCCAAGTAAGAGGGACAGGGTGGGTTTCAGGACTCTCCTGGGGCATAAAGGCTCCCAGGCAATGGCTAACACCATCATCAAGGACAAGCAGCAGCCAAGAGAGTCATCCTGGGCTCTGGTGTTAATTCCAGTCCTACTACTTAGCCATCAATGCCAGCAAATTACTCAAGTTCTTTTGAACCCCGTGTGTAAAGTGTAGAAAATATTAGTGTCTGTTTCATATTTTCTTATAACAATCAGCTGAGCGATAACAACCTAACAAGCTTCCAGTCTAGAGTCTGGTCCTCTGTAGGAGTTCAATAATGCCAGTTGTTGTCACTGGTAGTAAAATAGCAGCCACTACTCACTGTGGAAGAGTAATTTGTGCAAATTTGGCTTGGGACTCTGTTCCTGGGACAGTTTTTGGAGGTAAAAGCCACAAGAAGGATTTCCTCACAGGGTAGGGATCAGAGCGGGAGACTTGTAATCTCAAACTTCCCTTCCTTGAACACTGCAGTGGGGGGGGGGGACAGCACAGAGGAGATCAAAGCCATAGCAAAAGCCCCCCAATCCAGGCTCACCTGGAGAAGAGGGAAGGGACTTCTGTGGCAGTCGCTGACACGCAGAGTGAAGCAAGCTTCCCCCCATCTCACCCACATGCTTCACTGTCACCCTTGTGGCTTCCAGGTAACAGTGGTGGTCTGGCAGGAGGATGGCAGGCCACTGCTGGAGGAAGTTAAAACCCTGGACCTCATCCATGATGGACCAGTGCTGGTAGGCACAGCAGTGTCTGGCTGATGACTAAGTTGACAGTAAAGGCTTGATGTGTTTGTCCCCGCCGGCATGCATGCTGACACTTGGTGGCCAGGGTAGCAACGTTGGTAAGTGGAGCCTTTGAGAGAAGTAATTTCTTTTTTAAAAAAAAAAATTATTTATACAGCATTCTGCTTCCTTGTATATCTGCACACCAGAAGAGGGCACCAGATCTCATAATGGATGGTTGTGAGCCACCATGTGGTTGCAGGGAATTGAACTCAGGACCTCTGGAAGAGCAGTCAGTGCTCTTAACCTCTGAGCCTTCTCTCCAGCCCATGAGAATTAATTTCTTCCTATGGAGACTTGATTATTTCTCCGAGGTGGGTTGCTTTGAAGTGGGTTCACACCTCGCCTCCCTCATCTCTTCCACATGCTGGCACCCGTTCTCGTAAGTGGTCTTGTCACATGACCATGTTGCCCACGTTATGCTACGCACGACACGAGGGACCTGGGTAGACGTAGCCAAGTGAACCTGAGCCGCCCGCTCTGCCTCGGAAACTGTGAGCTGAATAAACACCTCCTCTTTTTAAATGATCTAGCCTCAGTGATCCGGTTATAGAAACGAAGGGAACAAAACAAAAACAACAACAAAAACAATAGGCCAGTAACGGCGTCATGAACGTCATCTAGACTGAGGGCGGAGGCCTGGGTAGCATGGAAATGGAAAAGAAAAAAATGGGGAGTTATAGGGCTGGAGAGATGGCTCAGAGGTTAAGAGCACCGACTGCTCTTCTGGAGGTCCTGAGTTCAATTCCCAGAAACCACATGGTAGCTCACAACCACCCGTAATGAGATCTGGTGCCCTCTGGTGGTGGGCAGATATACATGGACGCAGAATGTTGTATATATAATAAATAAAATTTTGAAAAAATGGGGAGTTATAGAGGATGACGAAGACCCAATTTATAGCTTTGTATATCTATCTACCTGTCTATGTATCTACCCATCCATCTACCTATTTTGTTTTTTCAAGACAAGGTTTCTCTGTGGCTTTGGAGGCTGTCCTGGAACTCACTCTGGAGACCAGGCTGGCCTCGAACTCACAGAGATCCGCCTGCCTCTGCCTCTGCCTCTGCCTCTGCCTCTGCCTCTGCCTCTGCCTCTGCCTCTGCCTCTGCCTCCTGAGTTCTGGAATTAAAGGCACGAGCCACCACCGCCCAGCTACAGCTTTTTTAAACCCAAGTTTAGCACCACAGACTGAAGAGCCGTCCAAACAGCTAGACTAGAAAACACCCTTAGCTTACTAACTCAGAACTGTGTTGCTACAGACGAGCCTGCCTTTCTTTACTAAGTACTGAGAAGCATGGGAAGATTTCCTTTGAAGATTCATTCAGGCAGTTTTTGTTTCACAGCAAGCTACCTAGCTTCTCAACTCACTGGGAAACAAACCCATGTTGGTGTTAAAAGCCAGTCTTGTCTGTCTTAGTCAAGAGTCATGAGGCAGCTCACCTTTGGTTAGAGAGAGGACATGCAGAGGTTATAACAGTTTTAAAGAAAAACAACTACAATGGTCCAATTGTGTGCTCCCAAGATCCAACTCAAAATTCTGTGACAAACAGGGGCTCTAACAAGCCATTTAGAAATTCATCAGGTGCAGTTATACTGAAAGTTTTCATTTGAAATCTTTAAAAACCATTTCTGTTAACCCTCCAGCAGCACTTGTTAATGTTTCGTTCCTTTTAAGAGTGAGCATTGCATTCCCAGCTCTTCAAGGCCCACAGTGACTTACGGCATGTCACCAAGGACCGGAACGAGCCGTCTTCAGCTTCGGCTTTTCCCTGAAGGTTCTCTTCAATTCCCTTTATGTTGATTTTTCTGTCATGAAAAGTAAAAGTCGATATTGATTTGAAGTTGTCCATCCCACTGCTGCCAGGTAGCATGGAAGAGAATAAAGTGACGCCCCTGTGACCCAGTGACCCACACTGAATGAAGTCACCTCCAGAAGAACAAAGTCATGGAAAGCTCCTCAAACCTCGGCTTCTGCCCTTTGGTTCACCAAACAGGTCTTCACAGAAGTCAAATGAATATAAGCCCCTTCCACCAAAAAATGCCCTCAAATCCTCACTTGGCCTCCAGAAAGTGAAGCCAGACCCAGACAACTGGTGTCCTCTGCCTCCACCACTAGATACAGCAGTCAGTTCTTTTAAAATCCTCATGTGAGGCATAGCTTTGCACACTAGGACCTCGTAGTAATCCACCATGAACTAACAGATTGATAGAAGAAATGCAACAATGCAGTGGCCTGCAGAGAGAAGACAGGCGGCTTATCCCCTCATGTAAAGCTGCTGGTGGTGGAGGCAAGTCTTATCTATCATCTGTCCATCCATCCATCCATCTATCCATCCATCCATCCATCCATCCATCTTTCTATCCATCCATCCATCTATCTATCTATCTATCTATCATCTACCTATCTATGATCAATCTATCTGTCATCATCTACCTATCATCTATCTATCTATCTATCTATCTATCTATCTATCTATCTGTCATCTATCTACCTATCATCTACCTATCTATCTATCATCAATCTATCTGTCATCTATCATCTATCTATCTATGATCAATCTATCTGTCATCATCTACCTATCATCTATCTATCCATCCATCTATTCATCATCTTTCTATCATCTATCTATCATCAATCTATCTGTCATCTATCATCCATCATCTATGACCAATTTATCTATCATCTATCTATCATCTAATTATCATTTATCATCTAACTATTATTTGTCTATCTACCTACCATCTATCTATCTATCTGTCATCTATCCATCTATATATCTATTTATTTATATTGTGTGTGGTCAGACAACAGTTCATAGGAGTTAGATCTCTCCTTCAACCATATGCCTCTCATCTTCAGGCTTGGCCTTTACCCACAAAGCCATCCTGTCAGCCGGTTCCAAAGTGGCTCTTATGTTTCTTTCTGGGTAGGATCCTACAGCCCCACTTTGAGATTTGCTGGCTTAGAGAGCAGTCCCAGATTTCGACAAGTGTTTTGCACTGACTTGCCAGGGATGAGAGCTCATGTGAGGGAAGAAAGAGGAGGAAATGAGACACAGACACATTTGTGTCCTTGGCCCTGGGTGCTCATAAGTTATGGAGTTACAAATGCCGCCTTGCCTGGTTGCAACCCCAAGGCTGTTGGCAGCCATTTTCAGACTTACATTAAGTAGGTGGGCACTCCGAGTCCTTCGAAATACCCATTTTCAGTTGAGGTGGCTAGGGTTCCGTAAACAGTAGTTCAAACCACAGGTCTCCGAAGCTAGCTTTCTCTCTGTGCTTCTGACTCTCACCCCTACCCTCCCCTGATTCCAGCTGAACAGAGCAGAGCTCGGCTTCCCCAGTGTGGGCCAGAGAAGCCAGAACCCCCTCCCCCAGAGCCAGCTCTGAAACAAAACAAACAAGAAAGTACATGAGCATTTCTTCCATTTCTCAGGGAACCAACTGGCCATAAAGAAACGAAGAGCCCGGCTGCAGAAGGGTCCTGACCCACCCTTGGAAACGAAAGAAACGAGGCAGCAGAAGCCAAGAAGACCCACGACAGGCAGGCCGTGCTCCGTCCCCCCAACTCAGGGCTCCTGGGTCCATCTTTTCCTGGGTGGCTGTCCTTCTTGAAGTATTAGCATTAGAAGCCAAGAGTCCAGTGGTGTGGCCTGGCCCGAAGGCTCCTGAGTCACACAAAACTGTGATCAAATGGCCTTCTTCCTCATTAGCTTGTTCTCAGCAGAATAGGGGTTCTCTCCATTCCTGCTTAGGCAGGTCCACAAGATGAGGCCCTGGCTCGTTCAACTCAGGCTCTGGCTTCTCAGACTCCTTGGTGCCCGCCTGCCCGCCCGCCCGCCCCCATTGTTTTTCTAAAACATGTTTTGTTATTTCTGCTGCTGGTTGTTTTCATTGTTACAGCGGAGCACAGGGCTAAAGTGCTGGACAGTGCTCCAAGCGCAGGAACACTGGCACACAGAAAAGTTTATTCCTTGTTAATACTCAACCCGGTGAAATGTCTTTAACTAGAAAGATTGTGCTATTGTTGTCTCCTGCTATGACCTGTGCTGACCAGGAACTCACAGCAATCCTCCTGACTCAGTCCGGGATCACAGTCTGAGTAATCAGACAGCAAAGGCTACGTATTGATAAGAAGATAAAAAATGTGGTGATCGTTTCCTGATTTCCCCAAGTGCTCAACGCCCCTGTGAGTTCAGCATCCGCTAGTTGAGTATTTGTGGCAACACCATGGGAAAATTCACCTCGAATCAAGGGAATTGGCTGTGTTTGGAAGGACCAGGAAGATCAGAGAAGGACAGGTGAGGAGGAAAAGGGCACTAGCCAGCCTGTAGGTCCCAGCAGGGAGGGCGCAGCCGGAACCCCAGCGTCTTTGATCTCTAGCACCCTCCTTAGCTCCACCCTGTAGACAGCGGTTCTCAAGCTTCCTAACACTGTGGCCCTTTAGTACACGTCCTCATGTTGTGGTGACCCCAACCGTAAAATTATTTTCTTTTTTATTTATATATTTCTTTCTTTCTTTCTTTTTAAATAATAGTGAGTTAGCTGTAGTGCCAGCAGATAGAGTGGCATGTAATTTCGAAGGCCATTGTCTTTTTTTTGTTCTTTTTTTATTTTTTTATTTTTTATATATTTGAATTACAAACAAGATTGAATTACATGACCATCCCAGTTCCCTTCTCCCTCCCTTCCTCCTCTACCACCCCCCCCAACTAAAATCCTACCTGTCATATGTCCTTTCTTCTAATCACACCTGACTCAAAATTTCTGCTTCCTCATGACCTCTGCATCCTTCCTTTTCTTCCCTTCTCACTCTCGTAGCTTCCTCCCCCCTCTTCCCATGTTCTCAATTTGCTCAGGGGATGGTGGCCCTTTCCCCTTCTCCAGGGGACAAAGTTTGTCTCTTTTAGGGTCTTCTTTGTTTACTAATATCTCTGGCAGTGTGGATTGTAGGATGGTAATCCCTTACTTACTCTATGTCTAAAATCCACATATGAGTGAGTACATATCATGTTTGTCTTTTTGTGATTGGGTTGCCCGTAAAATTATTTTCATTGCTACTGCATAACTGTAATTTTGCTATTGTTATGAATCGTAATGCAAATATCTGTGTTTTTCTAATGGTCTTAGGTGACCCCTGTGAAAGGGTTGTGACCCACAGGTAGAGAACCACTGTTCCAGGCTCAGCCAGGCGATAACAAATGAAAACTGGATGCCAGTTCCTTCAGAGTATGCGTTCTTTCCTAGAGATGTCACAAGAGGTATGGTTTTTCTCCTGCAAGGGGACAAGAAGGAAGTGAGAGGTGGCAGAGACACACTTACTAAAAAGTGGGGAAAGGTGCTTTGCCACCAAGCCCTGACAAGCCTGAGTTTGGTCCCCAGAATCCATACAATTGAAGGATCTGGTTCCTGCAAGTTGTCCTACGACCACTATACACAGGTATAAACACTCAAGCACTCATGTACACAAGACACACACACACACACACACACACACACACACACACACAGCACACGAGCCACACACATACACAAACACGAGCGCGCACTCGTGCACACACACGCACACAAGACACACACACTAATAAAAAAATAGAAAACAAAGAAATGCAGTTTTGTAAGGCCTTTTATTTTTGTAAAATCAAGAGGTCTTTCATTTTCTAAAGACAGAATCGCTTTTCTTTCCCAGATAGAGACAGAGAGATGGGATCGGCCCACACGACAGCACTGGGTTACTGTGGACCCTTTATGAAGGGCAGACTCTTCTCTGTTCACCCACAGTGGCTGTGGCTTCGATGGAGAGGAAGTCCTGGCTCTTGCTAAGGTGCCTGGTGAGCGCCGCTTCCTGGTTACACTTGCAGCCATAGCGCTCTCCCACCACCTGGTGACCACACGCTTCAACTGCAAGGCCGTTTTGAAGGTGTCAGTGAAGCAGCCTTTGGCTGAGGTGGGGGGAAAATCTCCAGGCTAATTAATGTAAGAGCGACTCAGTTTTTCTCATCTATAACTAGTGACTCATCTATAACCGACTAGCTGTCGGGTTGGTCTCCTCTCTGGGTTAGAGTGCATCCCGGGCGTGTTTCGGGAATAGACACAGGACGTGGCAAAAGTGAACGAGAGTTAGCAGCAGGCACTGCAGGCAGCAGGAGACCTCACGCTTCTCACCCTCCTGGGTCTCCCAAGCCTCAGAAGCAGGAGCCTGGAGCTCAGCCACCCCTTCGCTCTCCAAAGATAGTGTTCGGATTTGCTTTGTTGGCAGGATCAGAAAAGCTAAGGAAGGCTTTGAAGTAAACCTGTTCCTTCCTGGGAGGTGCCAAATACCCTAAATCCCCACGTTTACTAGTTCATTCTAGAGCCTTTCTTACTTGGAAACTCTAGCCTCACCCACTGTGAAGGGTAAGTTGTTCAACTATTAACACTTTAGTGTGAAGAATGGTCTCAGCCACTTTCCCTAGGTAAAGCCTCTAGTTTGCAGAGTGTTGGACAAAGATTAAGGAAAGAAAGTGGCGGGGTTGGGGGGGGGCTCAGAGGTGGTCTTCCTAGAATCCCGGGGCCAAGGGGGACCCTAAGGACAGATTGTAAACCCTTCACCCCAGCCTGCAGGAACACTGATAAAAAAACAAACTAAAAAACAAAACAAAACCCTGGATGGGGGCCTGCAAGATGGCTGACTCAGCTGGTGAAGGAGATTACCACCGAGCTTGATGACCTGAGTTCAGTTCTCCAAGTCCATATGCTCGAGGGAGCCAGCCAAGTTTTGCAGATCATCCTCTGACCTCCACAACACACACACACACACACACACACACACACACACACACACACACACACACACACACCTTTAAAACTGTGGTGGTTGCCGGGTGGTAGTGGGCACACACCTTTAATCCCAGCACTCGGGAGGCAGAGGCAGGTGGATCTCTGTGAGTTTGAGGCCAGCCTGGTCTCCAGAGTGAGTGCCAGGATAGGCTCCAAAGCCATACAGAGAAACCCTGTCTCAACAAACAAACAAAAACAAAACATAAACTTACTGAACAATAAAACCGTGGTGGCCAGTTGACGCAGGGAGAGAGTATGGTATGGATACCTCTAGGAAATGCAGAGATACTCAGAAAGCGGTGAATAACTGATACAAAATCCTTAAGGTTAGGATAACTTTTAATCGATAAATGCCAACCAACAGCAAGCCAGAGTGTGCCAAAGCAGCAAGGTGAGAGAGCTCCCATGTGCCTTGTCTGTCCCTTTAAAACCCCTCCCATGTCACCTTGACCACACCCTGACAGGCATGGTCGAACACACCTGTAGCCAGTCCTTAGGAGGCACGGTTACAGTGTCTCCCTACAGAAGAACAGTATTTAAATGCAGTAGGGAACCATCCATCCAGCCATGAGGTTATGGCTCTGCTTTCAAATACTGAGAATTGTTAAGAATAATGGTAGGAGCTGGAGAGATGGTACAATGGCTAAGGACTGCTCTTCCCAGGGGATCTGGGTTCAAATCCCAGCACCCACATGGCAGCTCACAACCATCTGTAACTGCAGTCCAAGTGGATCCAATACCATCTCATGGCTTCTGTGGGCACGAGGCACACATGGTACACACACACACACACACACACACACACACATACACACACACACACACGCAGGCAAAGCACCCACATACATAGGACAAACGACGAAGAAATATGATAAAGATTACAAAGCTGTCATACTGATCTGTTAATGTCACAATCCTACTAGTTACAGATTATCTCAAGCCCATAAAAAAACAAGTGTCCCCCATGTTAGAGATAAGGACAGCAAGATCCAGAGAGACGTTACAGTCACGTGCTTCTTTTCCTGAAGGCGTTAGAGTAGTGCCATTTCCAGTTTCCTCTGAAATCCATTAATACGTTCTGCCGATTCATGTTTGTTATCAGTGGCTGAGGGGAAGCCACACATGAGGGACACACCTTGATTGCGACGTTGGTGCACCAGGAACTGCGGACGGCTCTCCAACATAGGACTAAACCTGCTTTGAGCCTGGTCCCCATTAAACCTAAACATAAATAGGTTCAGCTTTATCTTTCTAGGCCCCCATCACCAAGTGGCCTCATATTACACAGAGCGGAAAGTCCATTAAATAGCTTGGTGTTTTGTTTTGTTTTCCTCCCTTGTTACTTCATTCTCTTAGGGAGGCAGAAATGAACCTGCAATCTTAAGAAAAAGGTATCTTTTCCTTTTATGTCCCCTCATTTCCCCAGATAACTCCATTCTCTGGGACTAGACAATAATTGTACAGCTGGGGGCTCTTAGCCATCCTGCGACAGTGTCACAAGAGAACTCCCTGAAAATCTCCTAGAGACTAAAAAGGATGCGGGGCTGCTCTGGGGTCCGGGCGAGCGAGCCTGTGGCCAGCAGAGAATGGTGTGGGTCGCCTCTTTTGCAGAGACGCCATGCGTTGGCCTGCTGAGGGACGGCTGTAGAAACTGACCCTATGCCGAGAACCGAGGGACTGCCCCCACTTTTCCCCGCCCTGCCTGTCGGACCCCCAAACAGTAGGCTCAAAAGATGCCGCAATCTGGAAGGACGCCCATGCTCCTTAGTGTCCCTGCAGTGCCCTCTGCTGGCCAAGAGTTTAGCATCATGGCAGCCGCTAAGGAAAACTTCAAGGAAGGCCCCAGGCAGCCTGGTCTCCAGGGTCTGCAGCAGGGAGGTGGCACAGGGTCGGCTTCGGTTTCAATGTTTTTGACAGTCATGTGGTATGCTCCGTCCCTACTCAGCTTCGGTTTTTCTTGTAGGAGTAAGCGACTTGGTTATTCTTGTTTTTTTTTTTTTTTTTTTTTTTTTTTTAATTGGCACCAATTTCCCAAGTCGTCGCTGTTTTGTTTTGTTTTTTGTTAAGTTTCCCTCCCACAGAATAGCTACAGTCTCAGTCCTAACTTGGACAGCATTCAGTGCCAGAATTAGTGGTGAGGTGAGGTGAGGCGCGGTGGCCACAGAAGTCTTGGTTATTATTTGGGGAATTTTTTCCATCGGTAGCTGGATCCCCAGGAGGCGGCTTCGGTTGGGAGAGTCCACTGACTGGGGCATTTTCTCTCCCCTCTCCTCAAGTTGTGGATCAAAACACAACTGTGAGGCTGGGCGTTGGTGGCACACACCTTTAATCCCAGCACTCAGAAGGCAAAGGCAGGTGGATCTTTGAGTTCAATACCAGCCTGTTCTACTTAGCGAGTTCCAGGACAGCCAGAGCTATGTGGAGAGAGCCTGTCTCAAAACCAATTGAACCAATCAAACACACACACACACACACACACACACAACAACAACAACAACAACAATAACTGTGCAAAAGCCACTAAGCTCCAACAGTAGTTGTGACACCATCCAAACCATGCCACCACCGTTAATTCTTCAAAAGGTCCCAGACCTTTCCCAAATTCCATAGAAGCCATTCGGTTTGTAAGGAGACTACCACCCCAGAGAAGTAAACGGGCCTTACTTGTTGTATTGCCTTTCTCTTTTGGCTGGTGACGTGACTACTGTGACAGACCCCCTCACAGAAGCAGTGTGCGGTTTCAGCTACCTGTCGAAACACAGAGAATTCCCGCCAAGCAAAAATCCAAAGTGAGTCTGCTTCTCACCACTGTTGGCATGTGAGCGCTGAGATTTGAACGCCCAGCTTCGAGCACGTGGTATACACATGAAGGCCAAAGCATAACTTGTAGAAGTCATTTTCCCCCTTCTACCACGTAGGTCCTAGGGATCCAACCCAGGCTTGGCAACAAGTGATTTTGCAGGGTGAGACAGGACTGTTCTGCATCCTGACAGCTACTTTTTGTGTTGCATGCCTGTATCATGCACAGTTACTAATTACTGTGTTTGAGTCTCAGCATTAGGACTGGCCCTTCTGTGGTTTAAGTATCTTTTCCATGCCTTTGATCCTAGACACAAGCATCTGCTTCAGGCTTTGTCCTGACACTTAGTGACCCCGATAAATGAAGGACAAGTTTTTTTTGTTTTTTGTTTTTTGTTTTTAATGTATTTTCCATGGACAGGATCTTTCTTTCATCTCCTTAAGGAATGAAATAACTTTAGTATTCAGAGGAATGTGGGGTCATAAATGCATTGAGATCCCTCAGTTACAAACTGCTGTGCCTGGAAAGCTATTCAGACCAAAATATTAAGAAAATTTGCTCTCTTCTTTAAAAGACAAAAAAGGGTTGGCTTTGGTTGTTGGTTTCTATGGGATGATGGCTTTTCCAGATAGACAAAGAAATGATTTTCTACAACCATTGCAGAAAGAGAGGGGACCAAATGAGCTGCCTCAGGCAGATATTCCAACAACAGTAAATCCAGGGCCCCAGAGGCTTAAGTGCTTAGACACCATTGTAAGCTGCGTTTGAAGAAGAGTAAAATAGCAACCAAACATTTTGAGTGGGCAAAGGAGTCATAATTCACCCATAATTAGATGCTGGAACGATTAAAATTTGAACATAAAATAAAACAAATATATACGAACTTAATGTACATCAGGATGCGACTGGAGGCAGAGAAACGGCTGCCGTGAACATGTTCACCGCAGCGTGAATAACAGACATCCACGGGTCCTCAAACACAAAGGGCAATGCAGATGCAGTGTGCCACAAAGCATTGGACTTCATTGTGGTTTGGTTTATTCTTTTCCTTTCATGTGTGTGTGTATGTGTACACACGTGGGGGTGGACGTGTGTGTGTGTGTGTAGGTGCCAGTGTGCATGAGTATTTGTGCAGCAAGGCCTTAGGTTGATATTGGGAATCACCCTCTATGACATCTCTTTGGACACAGAACTCATCTGTTGGGTAGGACCGATAGCCAGCATGCTCGGGGAAGCCCCTTTGCCTTCCCAACTGGAATTACAGGGCTGCTGCCACGACCACCCGACTTTTCCTAGTCCCCAGTATCTGGACTCTTGTCTTAACCACTGAGTCATCTCGCCAGCCCCTGTAGATGTTGTTTTAGAAGTCTGGAGAGGATAAAAAGGGAAATTGTGATGAGCAAGGGAGACACACTGCCTGCCCTACTGAGGCTGATCCTCTACCGAGGAAGTCAGACCGGAAGCAAGCCAAATAACACAACTGCATGCCGAGGAAGGAAGAGTGGAGTAGCACGGGGACTGTGAGAGGGGGGACTCTAAAGAGTGGATCCAGGAGGGCTGCTGTCTTGGGAGATGTCTTGGTCAGTGTCCTGTTGCTGTGAAGAGACACCATGACGAGGTAACTCTATAAAAGAAAGCATTTAACTGGGGGCTGGCTTACAGTTTCAGAGGGTTGGTCCATTACCATCATGGCCTGTGAGCATGGCGGCTGGCACTCAGGCAGACCATGGTGCCGGAGCAGCCGATGAGAGCCACACCCTGGCTGAGAGAAAGACTCGTTCGGCATGGCTTTTGAAACCTCAGAGGCCACCTCTAGTGACACACTTCCTCCAACAAGGTCATACTCTAATCCTTTCAAATAGTGCCACCCCCTGGTGACCAAGCATCCAAATCTACGAGTCTATGGGGGCCGTTCTCATTCAAACCACCATGGGAGGTGGCATCTGGAGTCAAAGGGGGACCCTAAAATGGATAAACAGCCAGGCACAAGGGATCAGCAACTTCCAGTGGCTAGAATCAGCTCTGTGAGAGATGAATGACCAATGTGCAGGTGCAGGCACCCAGCAGGAACGGAGCACTCGGAGGCTGGAGAAAACACGTTCAGATCCCAGGGGCATCGCGTGTCATGGGTAGGTTTATGTGGAACAGTGCTTGGGTGGGGTTAAAGTGGGGCACATCTTGATCTGGTGGCAGTTAAATCCCTCACGGAGCAGGTGGGAGGAACACTGTTTTAATCAGTTTTAGGCAGACGACACGGGCCTGAGACGGCTCCAAGTACGCCATTCCCACCACAGTGAAAAGTGGGTAGAAATCAGGCCTACAAGTGAACGATGAAACTGCCTGTGACCTCCAGGGGGAGGGACTGTGTGTGGCTTGGACTTGCTTTCCTGTGTTTGTCTGTGTCATAACATTCATAGGCTAGCGGTGGTTTCGGTCCATTCGGCCCAGGCCAGGAAATGGAAAGGAGGAACTCTGGAAGGTGGAGAGCTAAGAGGACATGAGGTAGGAGTAGGGGACCAAGCTGCCAGTGATAGGGGGCAATCTCACTAGTGCACTGTCTTGGGGACAGAACCCCTCCGGAGAGGACGGCAATGCTGGTGTACAGCGGAATGGCTAAGGCACACAGTAGGGCTTCAGGGGAAATCAGAGAGGCCATCTTGTCTCCAGATGGGTTCAAAAGTCCCCATGAAACACCCTGAGAGGACAGTGTCGGTACCAGTCACCCTTCACAGAGAGGCTATTGGCAGCGTAGAAGGTGAGGGAGCCAGACACCAGACAGAGCAGGGAAGATTACAGCTGGGCCTCCTGGGAGAGAGCTGAGTTTCTTCTTCCCCTCCTGACTCCAAAGTGCCCTCTCCATCCACGTCAATCACCGACTCCCACCGTGCTGGGGGCTGGACGCAGGGTCAGCACAGATATCTGTGGCAACTCAACCAAGGGTCAGTGTCCTTCATGTGGTGGCTCGTGTGGCCCAGCATGGATATGTAGTGGCCTCGGTCATACTCATTTACAAGGCAATCCTGAAGTTCCCAAGGGACAACTGCCTAGTCCATGGCCATGGCAACGGCTTAGAATCTAGGTCAGCTGGCCTTGGAAGCTGTCCCAGAAGAACTGCCCATTTCCTCGGGGAGCAGGCTAATCCTAGCTTGTAATGTCGGCCAGCTGAGGTCAGCACAGGAAGAGAGGGTGTCAGCTGGGCCAGAGACAGAATACATTCACCGAAAGATTAGAAGGGCACGGGGTGTGGGTGGGGTAAGGCAAGGTTGGACGTGGTGGAGGTAGGAGGTGTTCTGGAAGGCTTACTCCTGCCAGGGGAGTAGGAGCAACAGGTTGTCGCTGGGGGTGAGTTTGGAAACTCCCCACACACACACATATGAAAGCCCCCAGCCCTTGCTCCTCTGCCTGACCCAGGTGTGGTAGCTCTGTCCCAGGCCCCTTCATAGACCTGCCTCCTCGTGTTTCCTACCTGCTGACGGAGGTAGTTAAGCCCTGGAAAGGTCTAACTGATAGATTCAACCACATGAAAACCTAGTCTTCCAACCCTCTTTGGACTGACTGCTTGTGAGTCCCAAATCACTATTAAAAGCTCTACCCCGAAGGATAGTATTAAAGACAGGGCTTTGGAAAGGGCATTAGGGCTAGACAGGGTCATGAGGACCTCATGACAGGAGTAGCACCCTAAGAAGAGACACGGAGGGCTCTCTCTCTCTCTGTCCCCACCCATGTGAGAACACAGTGCTGAGCACTCTACAAGGCAGGAGGGGAGACAGCACTGGAAGCCTACAGCCCTGGTGCCCTGATCACAGACTACACAACTGTTAAAAAAAAAAAAAAAGGTTTCCTGATGTTTAAGCCACCTGGTCCATGGTGTTTTGTTATGGCAACTAGATCAGATCAATAAAATACACAGCCAAAGAAAGCTGAAAACCAGAAACGTGTGGAAAAAAAAAACCCTATTAGCAACGTCATATAGCAGGAAGTCATGTTCCATAACTCCAAAGTATCTAAACATATTAAATCATCTGGAAAACCACAAATGTCCCAACAGAAAAATGAGCAAGGGAGACAGAGGCTAGTATAAAAAACAAGTCTAGGAAGGCAGGAGGCAAGGAATGAGGGAAACGGGTTCCTCAGAGTTTCACGAGTCCAGGGTTACAGCCACTGACTCAAGCTGGTGGGACCATTTTAGACTTCTGAGCTCTAGGACTGTAAGGATAATGAATCTGTGGCTTTTTAAGTCCCAAACTTTGTGAAAGTCCATATAGCAGTAATGGGGAATTAACATAGTTTCTAGTTTAAAAAGGAGGAGGAGGAGGTGGAAGAGGAGGAAGAAGAGAAAGAGGAAGGGGATGATAAGTCATCATTTAATTAATTAATTAATTAATTAATTAATTAATTTGATAATTCAGCCTTTTCAATGCTGTACTCGGAATGTGTTGGAACCATTGGTTCCACAGCTCACACACACACTGTTGATAGAAGTGTGGATGGCTATACCCTCTTGGAGACTGCCATTTGGGAATGTTTCAAGTCTTTTGTTATTTAGTTTCTGAGACGGTTCTGATCCTCCCGCCTCTACTTCCCAAATGCCAGGGTTGCAGGCATGCACCACCATGCCTGGCTCTGGTAGTTTCTTAGTTTGCCTTCCTGATGCTGTAACAGATTTCTTTTTTTTTTTTTTTTTAAGATTTATTTATTTATTATGTATACAACATTCTTCCTCCATATATGCTTGCAGGCCAGAAGAGGGCACCAGATCTCATTACAGATGGTTGTGAGCCACCATGTGGTTGCTGGGAATTGAACTCAGGACCTCTGGAAGAATAGTCAGCTCTCTTAACCGCTGAGCCATCTCTCCAGCCCTGTAACAGAATTCTTGACAAAAGCAACTTACTTAAGGGAGAAACGGTTTGTTCTGGCTCAGAATTCACAGATCCAGTCTGTCATGGCAGGGAAGACAAGTCCAAGCTGAGCTTGAAACAGCTGCTCGTGTCAACCCCTACTATGAGGAAGCAGAGACGAACCCTATTGCTGCTGAGCACAGGCCTGGTTGCTGACCAGGGAATGCTGCCATCTACAGTGGGCAGGTCCTCTAATCTCAGTGAACGAAGTCAAGACAACCCTCCCTCCCCAGGAGTGGCCAAAGGCTCATCTCCCAGGCAAGTACAGACAACTTACACATCACAACTAGCATGGACCAAATATCTAAGTGCACTTATTCTTTGGTTACATGCTAAAGCCCTAGATGTCCAGCTGTTGTGTGATGTTTGACTCTTTAGCCTCTTTGCGGGGGGGGGGGGGGGGGCACCACCCAGCTCCCAAGTAAACCACATGCAGAGTCTTATTATTATTTATGAATGCCCGGCCTTAGCTTGATTTGTTTCTTGCCAGCTTTTCTTAACTTAAATTATTCCATCTGCTTTTTGCCTCTGGGCTTTTATTTTTCTCTATTCCTGTATACTTCACTTTCTCTCTTACTCCATGGCTGGGTTGCTGACCCCTAGAAAACTCCGTATTCTCTTATTCTCTTCCTATTTATACTCTCTGCCTGTCAGCCCCGCCTGTCCTTGCTCCTGCCTCACTATTGACCGGTCAGCTCTTTATTAGACCACCAAGTGTTTTAGACAGGCAGAGAATCACAGCTTCACTGAGTTAGACAAATGCAACATAAACAAAAGTCACACACCTTAAAAAAAAATATTCTACTACATCCAGCTGCCCTTACAATGAATCTCTCTTTGCGACAGCTAGGACATAGGGAGGGAAACTGGAGTTGCTGCAGCCAGGAGGGACAGGAGCCTTGACGCTTCACCCCTGCAAGGCTTCTCCAGGGCTTCCATAACACACATCAAGAGCTGTTGTGTTAGAGGACTCATTGGACAAAGGAACAAGACTTCACACTGTGATATTTAACCACAGTGTTGTTTTGAATTTTGTAAAATCAGAAACCACCTGTATGCCTCCCAAGATAGTGACTTAGCAAGAAAGAGTGTTTGTCCTCACTGGCCTTTAGGTAAACATAAGTCCAAGTCACAGGCACAACGCAGTGCCACCTCATGTTTTAGAAGGGCTATTGCCAAATGGATAAGGAGCAACAGGTGTGGCATGGATATTCATGGGGATGTCCTTCTGTATGTTGTTAACATATGGTTCTCTTATTGGTTGATGAATAAAACAGGAAGAACAGGCGGGGCTACCAGACGAGGAGAAAGCTGAGGAGAGGAGGCAGAGAGGAGCCTCCAGAGACAAGCATCATGCAGCTGCTGGGAAGATAGGACGCCGGACTTTCTCCGGTAAGATAAGGCTATGTAGAAATACATAGATTAATAGTTACAGGTTAATAATTAAGAGAGAGCTAGCCAGTAAGAAGCCCGAGCCATCGGCCAAACAGTTTATAATTAATAAAAACCTCTGTGAGTGCCTTGCACTCCACAGAGGGGAGGAAGATTGGGAAGCCATTTAGGGAAGCAGAATGGGGGTTCTCAAACATGAAATATAGGGTCCCGAGCAGCAGGTCAGGGTGTCTGCTGCCAAGCTTGATGACCGGATACCAGGCCCTGGATCTGTTGTTTGATAGTCCATGGTGTCTGGGAGAGAGGCCTTGTGGTAGTTTGAATGTAACTGGCCCCCATAATCTCATAGGGATTAGGAGGTGTGGCTTTGTTGGAGTAGGTGTGGCTTTGTTGGAGGAAGTGTGTCACTGTAGGGGTGGACTTTGAGGTTTCCTATGCTCAGGATACCGCCCCCCCCCCAGTGTCTCAGTTGACTTCCTGTTGCTTGCAAGATGTAGTAGTGCTCTCAGCCACGCTCCCCATCATGGTGATAATGGACTGAACCCCTGAAACTGTAAGCGAGCCATCCCAATAAAATCTTTTCCGGATAAAAGTTGCCATGGTCAGCCAGGCAGTGGTGGCGCATGCCTTTAATCCCAGCACTCGGGAGGCAGAGACAGATGGATCTCTGTGAGTTCGAGGCCAGCCTGGTCTACAGAGCGAGTGCCAGGACAGGCTCCAAAGCTACACAGAGAAACCCTGTCTCGAAAAACAAAACAAACAAACAAACAAAAAGTTGCCATGGTCATGGTGTCTCTTCATAGCAATAAAAACCCTAAGACAGGCTTTGTCACCCCATTATAGGGGACAATTTCGCCTCTTCTTATATGTGCCTGTGACTATTTAGGAAGCTTCTACGGCACTGGGTTTCCATATGGTATTTCTAATGACTTCATTGTTGTTGTCCCTTGTCCCTCTCATATGTCCTCCTCTGCCCGACCCTCCCAGCCTCACTCCTGTTCCATAGTTCCTCTCTAAGGAGAAGGGTGCTCAGTGCCCACTGTGTTAGTAACAGCGGCTTTCTGGCAAAGCTGAGCTTGTGGGAGGGTAAGGGAGGCAAGAATGCATTGTAGGGTCTGGAGAGTTGGCTCAGCAGTTAAGAGCACATCGGCTGTCCTTTCAGGAGCCCTGGGTTCAAGTCACAGCACCCACATGGCGGCTCACAACCACCCGTGATCTCACTTCCAGGGGCTCCATACCTGCAGGCAAAACACGCATTCACAGAAAATAAAAATAAATCTTAAAAAAGAAGAAGAAGAAGAAGAAGAAGAAGAAGAAGAAGAAGAAGAAGAAGAAGAAGAAGAAGAAGAAGAAGAAGAAGGTGTTGTGACTGGCCGCAAGCATCGCTGCTGTCTGGGTCCCTGACCTTGCAGCGTTTAGCATTTCCCTCTGGGCTCCGCCTGACATCATTCACGTCAGTGGTCTCATTCGCCCAGGACACCGCATGATTTCTTTCCAGTTTCTGTAAATTCTGCTCACAGTTTTGCGAACTAGCCATTTGAGATTGCCACGTGCTTCCAGAAGAATTCTGACAAAAGTACAAGTTATACAAGTGTTTCTTCTTTGTCTCTCTCTCTCCTCTTCTCTTCTCTCCTCTCTCTCCTATGGGGGGCATGGAGAGTGATGCTTTCCACAGTGTCTTGAGTAATATTTAATTTTATAATAATAATAATAGCTATTATTATTATTATTATTAAAGACAGGTTTCTCTGTGTAGCTTTGGAGCCTATCCTGGCACTCACTCTGGAGACCAGGCTGGTCTCAAACTAACAGAGATCCGTCTGCCTCTGCCTCCCGAGTGCTGGGATTAAAGGCGTGCGCCACACCCAGCTTTGAGTCATATTTAAAAGTCCTTGTTTTTTCCGGTGACTATGTAGCAGGTATGTCCACCCACAAATACATGCACTAAAAATTACATGTTTAGCATTTTCTCATACCATTTAATTCTACTTTGCACGTTCATTCCCTCCCCTGAGGCAAGATGGAGATGTGTGTGGGAATTTTTTCTCTCCCACACTTCCTCCCCGTGATCCTCCCCGTGAGTAAGCAAGGGGCAGTGCTTCCGTTTCAGGCCACAGAGCTAGGATTCCATCTGGTGCGGTGATTTCCTTCAGGTGTGGATGTGGGACAACTACATCACACACACACACGTACACACATGCACACACACACACGTACACACATGCACACACACACATGTACAAACATGCACACACACACACACGTACACACATGCACACACACACATGTACACACATGCACACACACATGTACACACATGCACACACACACACACGTACACACATGCACACACACACATGTACACACATGCACACACACACATGTACAAACATGCACACACACGTACACACATGCACACACAAACACACGTACACACATGCACACACACATGTACAAACATGCACACTTATGCAACACATGTACACACGTGCACACACGAGCACACACAAGCACACATGCATACATGTGCACACATGCACACACACGCACACAGATGTACACTTGTGCAACACATGTACAGACGCACACATGTGCACACATGCACACATGCACACACATGTACACAAGTCTATGTACATACACACATATTACACATGCACACACATGCACACACAAGTCTACTCATGCACACACATATTACATGTGCACACACGTGTACACACACACACACCCGCTCGTTTAGTCCGTGTCTTAAATTCTTCGCAGCTCCTAAAACATCAGCGCTATTGAAACTCGAAGGCCATGGGAAGAACACGTCCCTTGTCAGCTCTAAGCCACAAGCCCGGCACAGCCCTGTGACTGAGACCGGAAGGAAAAACGGAGCAGGAAACCGGGAGGAGACAACATGGTCACGGTTACAGAGCATCCCAGTCTCCGCGGACCCGTGTCCACCCGTTCACCAGATCTGGTGACATTGAAATAGGCTGGCATGGGGTGTGCAGGGAGGGGGAGGAGGAGGCTGGCATGGTCACCACACCCCACTTTCTCTGCTGCAGCTCGTGGGGTGTCACATGCTGGAGGGGACAGGCTCGCGGCCTGCTCGTGGGGTGTCACATGCTGGAGGGGACAGGCTCGAGGCCAGCTCGTGGGGTGTCACATGCTGGAGGGGACAGGCTCGAGGCCGGCTCGTGGGGTGTCACATGCTGGAGGGACAGGCACGCGCCGCTCGTGGTGTCACATGCTGGAAGGGGAGCCAGCCGGGCGGCCGGCTGTGGTGGTCACATGCTGAGGGGACAGGCCGGCGGCGCTAGTGGGTTTCACATTATGAGGGGACGGCTCGCGCGGCTATTCGTGGGGTGTCACATTGTCTGGAGGGACAAGGCTCGCGGCCGCTCGTGGGTGTCCAATGCTGAGGGGACAGGCCCTGCGGGCCGCTCGGGGGTGTCACATCTGGAGGGGAAGGCTCGCGCCGGCTCGTGTGTGCTTCACATGCTGGAAGGGGACAGGGCTGCGCGCCTGCCTCGGTGTGCTTACAATACTGGAAGGGACAGGGCTCGCGCGGGTCGTGGGGTGGTCACTATAGCTGGGGGGACAGGCTCGGCGGCGCCGGCTCGGGTGTTCCCACATGCTGGAGGGGACACTCGGCTCTGCGGCTGGCTCGTGGGTGTGTCACATACTGGAGGGGACAGGCTCCGCCGCTCGTGGGTGTCACATGCTGGAGGGAAGGCTCGCGCCGCTCGTGGGTGTCACATGGCTGGATGGGGACAGGCTCGCGGCTGGCTCGTGGGGTGTCACATACTGGAGGGGACAGGCTCGCGGCCTGCTCGTGTGTGCTTCACATGCTGGAGGGGACAGGCTCGAGGCCAGCTCGTGGGGCGTCACATGCTGGAGGGGACAGGCTCGCGGCCGGCTCGTGGGGCGTGGTTTCTGAAAGACTACACCCCTGGGAGTTAAAACAGGGAGGGACCTCTTTTCCCAGCAGTTTGGCTGCGTCTGCAAGGGCTGCGTGTGCGCCTTCCCGCCGCTAGGGGGCTCTGCACCTCACAGCGGCGCCGCGCTGAGCTCTGTGTGCATTTGTGCACACATGTCGCAGACCCGCAGACCCCCTCCTGTTACAGTTGCATAATCCGCTTATGTAAGGCCGGCTCACCAGGGACCGCTAGCCAGCCAGCACGCGGGACATGGGCAGAAGGACCCCCGGGACGCGGCGCCCCTCGACTCCCCCTGGAAGCAAGAGAGGGGTCTGCCCCGGAGTGACGCAGGGAACCGGGGAGACTCAGGGATTTGTCCCCCGGGAGGCGGGCGAAGCAGGAAAACAAAGAACAGCTGTCCGGGGCATGTGACCAGCTGCATGCAGGGCCAAGCCGGACTCCTTAGGTGTGGGAGAGAGCCCCAAGACGGCTTCTCCTGCAGCCGCACCCCGCCGGCAGGTCCTCCTCGCGCACCCGGGCAGTCCCAGCGGCCACCCCAGGGACCCGAGGACCAGCGAAGCCGTGGGATTCTCCCCACACCCGTCTGTTTCCCGCGGTGTCCCCCAAGGGCACCACACAGCCTTTGTGCAGCCCACCTAGAGCTATGGGTAGCAGCTCGCACACAGTGGGTACACATGTAGTGCCTGGTGGAAGCGGGGCGTGGTGGGGG